>NC_061111.1:92768626-92769742 GCF_002878395.1 Capsicum annuum | reverse complement strand
TTTTATGTCATAAAAGCATGATTTCTATTCCCTTAGGTATTTTCACAAACACCTTACATGCACATCTTAGGAATAGGTGGATTCATCAAGATTACAAATATTTAACCACCAATTTCACATATTTATACGTTAAATACCACCATATCCTCACAATAAACATACAAAGATCCCATCTTAGGCATCATCAAACTCCAACCATATGGACATCAACTACAACATAAACATCATGATATAAAATTTAGAAGATGGTTCTTGAGCTTCATGGATGAAAGGAGTCCACGAATCAACTCACGCATACCTTAGAAGGAAGATTCTTGATGATTGACGGAGGAATTTCCTTGAAATCGGATCTTCAAGCTTAGTTACGCAACCCTAGTTGTTTTTCTCTTTTAGTACTCTTGGATGATGAGCTATGAGATGATAATAGGCTGGTAATATGTTTAGAACCAATATATTTTGCAGGGTTAAGTTTAGGGAAGTGTAAGGAGTGTTAAAAGACTTAATTACCCTTAAAATAACTCAAGATGGAGTGTTTTTGGCACCTAGAACTGACTTAGGTGGCACCCAAGTGATTGCCTAATCTAGGTTGGGTAGCGCCTAACCAATCTCCTATGTTTGGTTGGGCGGCGCCTAACCAGTCGCCTATCCTTACTATCTCTCACGAAAATAGGCATAACTTTTCACTCGGGTATTGGATTACGGCAAAATTGGTATCGTTGGAAAGATAATTCGATTCTCTACAATTTGTTGGGTCTAAATCAGCCAAAACACCACATTAACATCAATTTATACTCATTAAAAGATGACCCTCACTAAATCTAACACTAAAACTTGATAGATTCAAAATCTCTTAGCTTGCATTACCTTATGTGACTCATATGAACATGCTTAATGCATCATAAGCTATCTTATCACTAGGATATTCATTCTACGTCATCTACTCAAGTATGAATCACAGGATAGGAGATTTCATACATAGGAATACTTATTCACTTCCTAGCTTAGAAACATGCGGGGTATTACAATATCTCCCTCTTGGGAACATTCATCCTCAAATGAGAATTTACTGAGAAGGGATACAAGACCATAGAACCTGAACTGAACATGATGAATTGA